>NC_133331.1:196395780-196398454 GCF_042186555.1 Aquarana catesbeiana
TCTGTCCTTTGATCATTTGTTTTGTTTTTTATAGATAATATCTTTGTAATTCTTGTTATATAATCTTTAGTTTCCTGAACTCGTTTGGAAAACAAAGTATGTTCCCTGGATAGTTTCATTCGATGTTTGTAGTAGGAGAATCTCCTGGTCTAGTGTGTTTAATTCTGTCTGGTAGTGAAGTATCAGTAATTTCATTAGTTCCAAACTGCATTGAGTCAGTATGTTTTCCCATTTAAGTTTAAATTCTGGGGATGCTACTTGAAAGGAGGGGTACAGTTGAATCCTGAGGCCTAAGGGATTAATGTTTTCCCGTACGTATTTATGTAAAAATTCAATGTGCCAATGTAGATTGGCTTTCCTTTTTAAGAACGCGTTTTAAGTTTAGCCATATATGGTTTATGCCAATTTCTTGTTCAGTGTCTGTGTTACAGTTTGTTTGAATCTCAGTCATATAGCCCAACCAACCAGTACCAACAAAATCCATATTAGATCTAAATGTACATAGAATCAATAATGAGTTATTAATTGACGTAGAGAAGAGAGAAGAAACCACGGGAAGGAGAGGAAAAGGAGGGGAAGAGGAGGGGAGGAAAATTAGCTCGATTGATGAGACCTCTGATATATTAGCCGTACATCAAGGGGTAAAATTAGAAAGAAGAAGGGGAAGTACGAATAACCACTAAATTATGTTCAATATGCCCAGGTGCTTCCACCTATATTTGATTTATTAGATTGAAATCGTATCATCGCATAGTGGTCATGCGGATACGGGATAAGTTACAGGTGCCACGTCTTATATACAATAGTTAGAAGAGCAGAAAGATATATTGGTGGGCTTAAGACTTTATAGGCACAATAATGAGGGTAATATATGTTAAAAATGTTATTTTATTTCGAAATTATTACATAAAAAAAGGGGGAAAGGAAGATATAAAAACCAATCACAGTTTACAAATTATGCACTCCATACACATTTGGTTGGTTGGTGAAAAAAGATACACAAAACTTATGAAACCAACAAGAGACATGCAGCTTATTGATCTATATAGTGACAGTAAATTTTGTGTTGACCAAGCGTTATGTGATGTGGCAATCAATTTCTGTATGAGCTCGACATGTTGCGTGCCGCATGCGCTACTTCAGGAGCACAGATTTGGGTACTGTAATGGATAATACATTTTGTAAAGGAAACAACTTCATTTTATGTCTATATATGAACGTATATCTGAACAGTTAAAGTAGAGTGGGTTAAAAGAAAGGGTCGTTCTAGTCTGCAATGGGATAGTCGTGCCAGGCAATGGTCAGGCGGAGGATGAATAGGCAATGTGGGGACGGATGTAATGGGTACAAAGTAATAGTAGAATAGATAGGATGTGTAGTGAGGTATAACGTAAGCTGTAGAATCAGGTGGAGGGGTTGAGGTGAAAGAAGTGGGGAAGGTGGAAGGGAAGGAAGGAGGGAAGGGTGAAAAGGGGGGAGGGGAAAGTTGGGGGGGGGAAGGGGGGGGGAGGGAAGGGGGGGTGAAAAGAAGGGGGGGAAAGTGGATGGGAGGGGAAAAGGGAAGAGGATGAGTATGGAGAGGGACAGGGAAAGGAAGGAAATGTGGAAGGGAGGACTAGGGGAGAAGGGAGAGGGGGGAGGGAAAGGATGAAGGGGGGGGGAAGGGGAAAGGAAAAGGGGGGGGAAAGGACAGAGGGGGGGGGGGAAGGGGAAAAGAAAGAGGGAAAAAAAAAAAACAAAACACGCACATTTCTAAGAGAACAAGATCATTATAGTTGGGAATTCTGTGAGTTCATCTTGGAATTGCTTAAATTGTACTTACTCGTAACTATTTTTGTTTTAAAGATTCCCACTTCCCTCCAGGTACAGGGTGTGGCTATGGGCACATGTTGTGCACCGGCCTACGCCAACCTGTACCTGGGGGGGTGGGAACGCAACTATTTTTTCTAATGAGGACCTGACTATATACACTGACCAGATCCTCATATGGCGGAGGTATATAGATGATATTTTTCTAGTGTGGACAGGGACCCATAATCTCCTGGATGATTTCATCCAGATGATCAATCACAACTCGATGAATCTCAAGTTTACCACCTCTGCCCACTTGAATCAAATAACTTTTCTAGATTTAACCCATCTTTAAAGACCAAGGGAATTGTTTAGCGACCACCTTATTTAGAAAGGAATCGGCAGGGAATACCCTACTGCATGCGACAAGTGCCCACCCTAGATCACTTATCAAAAGTATACCATATGCACAATATCTCAGGCTACGCCGCAACTGCACGCATCTAGAGGATTTTAAATCTCAAGCCTGGGCGCTCCGCCAGAGATTATTAGCAAGAGGCTATAATAAAACCATACTACGCCAGCGCTTACAACAAAGCCATCCGCCAGTCAAGAAACTCCCTACTCCTTTAAGCAGAAAAGATGTCTCTATTAGTGCCCCAGTAAGATTTATCACTAATTTTCCCAACAACACCAAAAACTCAGGGACATACTTGAGAAACATTGGCCAATCCTCCAGGAGGACCCCATTATAAACAAAATATATCAGCCCTTCTCCCCAAATTACATTCAAACGAACAAGATCCTTAGGTGACCAATTGACTTCAAGCCACTTCGTCACCACTCCCAAACTAAAACAACCCAAAATTAGGAATGGCCCAAT